>NC_065443.1:248752073-248757073 GCF_917563875.1 Diabrotica virgifera virgifera | reverse complement strand
ACACACACACACACACCACACACACACACACACACCACACACACACACACACCACACACACACACACACACACACACACACACACACACACCGCACACACACACACACACACACACCACACACACACACACACACACACACCACACACACACACACACACACACCACACACACACACACACACACACACACACACACACACCACACACACACACACACACACACCACACACACACACACACACACACACCACACACACACACACACACACACACACACCACACACACACACACACACCACACACACACACACACACCACACACACACACACACACCACACACACACACACACACACCACACACACACACACACACACACCACACACACACACACACACACCACACACACACACACACCACACACACACACACACACACCACACACACACACACACACCACACACACACACACACACACACACCACACACACACACACACACCACACACACACACACACACCACACACACACACACACACCACACACACACACACACACCACACACACACACACACACCACACACACACACACACACACACCACACACACACACACACACACCACACACACACACACACACACCACACACACACACACACACACCACACACACACACACACACCACACACACACACACACACACACACACACACACCACAGACACACACACACACCACACACACACACACACACACACACCACACACACACACACCACAGACACACACACACACACCACAGACACACACACACACACACCACAGACACACACACACACACCACAGACACACACACACACCACAGACACACACACACACACCACAGACACACACACACACACACACACACCACAAACACACACACACACACACCACAGACACACACACACACCACAGACACACACACACACACACCACAGACACACACACACACACCACAGACACACACACACACACCACAGACACACACACACACACCACAGACACACACACACACACCACAGACACACACACACACCACAGACACACACACACACACACCACAGACACACACACACACACCACAGACACACACACACACACCACAGACACACACACACACCACAGACACACACACACACACCACAGACACACACACACACACCACAGACACACACACACACACCTATGGTGGTAACTGGATATTTACTCTACTGGAATGGGGTTTGTTTAACAGGAAGGCACTATGTACTCATAACTTCTTTATTTGGTTAAACTAATACCGTATAAATGTATTCAGTTGATGAGTGACATTATTCTGCTCTATCGGCAGCAACCTCCCAAGCCTAACTAACTAATTCGACTGACCCACTAATCACTCAAATCTGATCGTGTTCCCATATTTATCAAATACTTCGTTTTGTAAATATGTTTGTATATATTCTCGTTAGTGTGTCAAAATGAATAATCACAACCTTGTTGAGTAAGCAAAACGTGGACTTTAACTAAGGTGTTCTACTTTGCAATTATTATAACAAATATGCGTAATATTTATTGTTTTATAAATAAATATCTAACGAATACTTTAAGGTAATTTAAGTATTTCTAAAATATCTAAATAATGAGATAAATCCCATTATATCATCCCCCTTAGAAAAGAAAATTTTCTGAGCCATGTACCGTGCTTCCTTTTTCCTCCCCGAAGAGAAGAAAATTTTCTTACTTACTATCTTATTTCTTACTAATTTTCTTACTACTTTTTCTTACTACTTTCTTACTATCATCATCAACTGACTACGTTATATGTATAGATTTATACAAATTTTTACAACAAAAAAAATATATATAAAAAATTTACAAATATATACAATTTATTTCACTAATTATCAAACATCGTCTATTCTTAGTTATTTCTTTCCTTATGACTCGCGAAAATCTATACTCAGAAATTGTATTTTATACTTTACTTTAATTTCAGAGGTTTAAAAAAAATACAACTCCTTCATTTGAACTTACTTGTTAATTCTACTTCTTTACTAGATCTTTAAGACAAATATTTTGATGTTCTCAAATTTTACATATTCTTCTATTAGAAATTATCTGTTTTTTCTTCTTCTTTTTCTTCTTCTTGTCTGGTACTTCACAATAATTACATAGTTCTTCATTTTATTTATACTTAGTACTTTCTTCATCGTGTACTATTAAACAAAAATCTTCTTGTTCTTCATTATTTCTTTATCATTTACTTTCTAAATTCTTCATTTTCTAACCCTTACCCACTTGATGGGTAGTTTTTCGCAACTTTATATCCTTGCATTTGCTTCCGGTCCTTTTGCACGTCCTTAGTCGTGAGAAGGTTTGTTCCAAAAAGACAAAATGGATACTTGTGCACTTAAAAAATCTTCTACGTCTCGCATCCCTAAATTCCTGTCTGAACCTAGTGCTCCCCCTTAGTTGAGAATAGGATTACTTCAAAACAAAAAATGGGTATGCTAATATTTTCTAATTTTCATTTTGTACCTTTTTCTTGACAAGAGTTGGTTTTTATTGTCTAAATTGTCTTTAATTTTACTTTATTATAAAATATTTATACTAAAATTCGACCGATATTAAAAAATTGAAATAAAAAAGTCGGTATCAAAAAAATTCAGCATTCAATATTGAAAAAAAAATCGAAAGAAAGTGTTAATAAAAATAGACCATATTTTGTTAAAAAACTATCATGAAAATCTCCTACTAATGAAAATCTCCTGAAATATCATGAAAATCTCCTATACATAAAGAAAATTTCAGCTTGGAATTGCTGAGTACCTAATTAATATTAAGTCTGGACTTCCATTAAAATATTTACATAAAAACTACTAATGAGAAAAACCTACAATAGCTAAATAGTTGATCTAAATTTTTGTTACTAGCTAAATAGAAGTTCAGTTTCTTCACGCGAATAGTCACTTTTACGTCACAAAAATAATCTCTATTTCTTTAATTGAAATACAGTCTTACATGACCTCATTCGAATAAAATAAGTATATCTATTTTATAGAAATTTAAAGTTATTTTATATATTATACTAATAATTATGTTACTTGAAGCCATACAAAGTATTCTTCTTAAATAGTACTTTACTGTAGGTGCTAAGGTACTGTAACTTTTTGTACTGCAGGTACCAAAAGCTTTTTGTACTGCAGGTACAAAATTCTCTTCAGTTCTATTTTTCCATATCTTTTGACATTAATCTTCTTCAAATTATCCTTAATACTTGTCTTTCTTCTAAGATAACTTTTTAAGTCTTAATTTTCCATATTCTTTTGTCTTTTTCCTCAAATGGGATTTTCTTTCCCTTTAATATAACTCCGTTACTTCAGTGTATTTATATAACTTGTTTTGTTTTTATTTTTCTTCTTATATCAGTTCATCATCATTTCTTAACTGACTTTCTTTTCGTCACAAAATCATTGTATAAAAATAATTCACTCTCTCACGAGGAAATTCGTTTAATCAATAAAAATTCCATATGCCATTATGGTAGTAGTTGTGGTCTTTATCACGAGGACGAATTTTATTAGTCCTGTGTACGTGGTCTTCTTATATCAGTTCATCATCATTTCTTAACTGACTTTCTTTTCGTCACAAAATCATTGTATAAAAATAATTCACTCTCTCACGAGGAAATTCGTTTAATCAATAAAAATTCCATATGCCATTATGGTAGTAGTTGTGGTCTTTATCACGAGGACGAATTTTATTAGTCCTGTGTACGTGGAATAATAATACTCCTTGTATATAAAAAAAATTATTTCTTTTCCATAGTCATTTTTAATTTTTCCTTTTTAGGATATGTTTCTTTGTCTTGTCCTGTAAAATTCTTTGCATTTACGTGCATTTCTCAACAAAAATTTCCATTGATTGAGACATTTCCGTCTCCAATATAAGTCCTTTATGCTGGATTTTCCAATTTCTTTCCAACATCTTAAAATATTTTATTTTATCTTTCCTTATAAACATATTGATCGAATACTAATATGTTATATTTTTCAGGCTAATTTTATTTATCATAATAAACTTTCTTCGTAAAAATTTGTCGCGTTAGCGAATTAATATGTAGTTCATTCGTTTCAATTTTCAATGTCAAACACGTCATATCATCATAATATTATACTCGAAGTACTTAGTTTAAAAATAGTAAATACTGCTATAAACAAAATAACTTCCTTATGCAAAAAGTGCATTTTCATCAAGTATAAATTACATCAAAATCAAAATAAACTTATTTGTGTACTCGTATAGTTAAAAATATTTATATTATTTCTTACGATATAATAATATATAAGAATTGTTATATTTCTATTAAAATAAAACTATCGATTAAGATTATCTATGATATGTAATTCTCAAAAAAAATCTTCTAAATTAGTGAAATACTTCTAAAACTTAATAATATACGAAAAATTTTTTACCTAATTTAATTATATTTAAATGAAAATTAATAATTCAAGTTCTTCTTAAATGATTATATTTATATTATATTAATAAAAAAAAATTCATATCTGTGAGACTGTATATGCAATTTAAAAAATAGCTAAAAAGTTACTCACGATTAGGTACACATTTGTCCACTAGGTATTGTCCATTTCTTTCCATTTGTCCTCTTGACGTTTGGGCGTGGTCCCAAGTCTCCAAACCTTCGTCCATGTCGACGTCTACCATTTGGACTCCCTTGTCGTTGGCCTCTCCAGCTCCATATAGTCTCCATATAGTCTAACGATACCCATTAATATGAGGATTGGTACTTTACCCCACATTTTCTTCGTTTCCTCCAGTTTTTTGCCATCTTTCGTGTTTTCTACTGCTTCAGAAGTCCAGTCCGTTTCTCAAAAGGTCGCCATATGGTGGTAACTGGATATTTACTCTACTGGAATGGGGTTTGTTTAACAGGAAGGCACTATGTACTCATAACTTCTTT